>NC_139479.1:68683545-68702094 GCF_008360975.1 Lichenostomus cassidix
CTCAGGAAACATGGTGAGCGCAGCCAGCGAGCCGTGGCATGTGCGACGTGCCATGGAAGGGCTCTGCATGTGGATGTGAGCCTGGGGGTTTCTGTAAGCACACAGGAGAGCACAAAGCATGGACCACATGTTGTGCTAGGTGCTGTAGAGGGCACACAACAGCTCTCCCTGCCCTCAGAGATTGGTGAATAGAAGAGCCCAGAGATGGGTACAGGCAGCTGGGACAGGAATGGTGCAAGTGGCCATGAGACAGCGGTAGAAGAGGGATGCAGCCACTAGGATTGGTGTGTTACTTCAGTCAGGAAAAGAGAGGTCTCAAGGCACACATGGTACTGGTGGTGTATTTCTGTAAGCTTCTCATGGCTTGGGAGCAACCAGAGAAAGCATGGAGATATTGCTGGAAATGCAACTAGGGATAAAGGAGACCAGCACTTTGGGCAAGTCAAGGAGGGAGAATATCCAACCTGCCTGGTCTGGCCAGTTTGCACTGTGAGCTTTGGAGGGCTGCCTCTTGGAGCAGCTCCTGTGGTCTTACAAAATGGTAAGTGGTCCATGCAAGCTGGCACATAGCCCCACAAGTACACCATAACAAACACAGGATGCATTCCCAAAGGCAGAGGACATCTCCCAGGAAGTCTTCAAAGGGGTCTGAGCTCCACCATGGCATATACATGTGTCCAGATAGGATGATGGATGATGATAAACCCATGGAACAACCTACAACTGGACCAACAATGCAGCACCACCCAGAGATAAAATGACCGAAAAACAAGTCCATGAATTCACTGGTTGAGAGGGCTTGCTAGTCATTCTGAGTTACTCTGAACTAGTTGATATGACTGAAAATATAAATGGGCCTCTCCTTGAAGAAAATGTCTTCGGCCACTTCCTCATACAGAAAGGTATTGATATACCAGCAGCTCACTGCTTTATGCTCAAATCTTAGTTGCTGAAATGGGATGGGTGAGGAAACCAGAGCTGGCAGCTGTGTCTTTAGTAGCACTTGGGCAGGTAGGAGCTTGCTCATAAATGGGAAATTCTGCTATCCAGAATGTGCTTTAAGGGCATCTTTTCACTGGAAACTAAGATGTTGTTCTCTGTCCCTGCAGGTGCACAAATATCAGATTTACAGAGGGAGCTAACCAAGGGGATCTTCAAATCTCAGTGGAAAAGGGTGACATACCCATCTAAAGATATATGCCCCCAAACACCACTCTGCTTTCCAGATTGCTCACTTTAAGGATGAGCAACAGAAAAACATTTTTTAGGATCAGCTGCTGGCTTCAATTCCACACACTTATGATGCTACTGTATGAACAGAGTTTCTGTCTGGAGTCGGACAATCTCCCAGGAGATTGCTCTGCAGCTCCTCCGAGCAGCTTGGAGCCTGTGGCAGAGGGGACATACAGCTCTTCAGTGCTCTCTCCAGCTGATCTGGGCTCTCGTGCCTACCTCAGCCCCATCAATCATTCTACTGCATTTACTGGACCATCCAAAACTTGTCAGATAACACACTGAACAAATCCTGCTTCAGGAAAAGAAGTGGTTAAGCAAGGAATGAGAACTTTCCCACTGATGAGTTTGCAAAGAGCATAAGAGACTTGGCTAGATTTCAGGATCAAAGATGCCAGAGAAGGCATTTTGTAGTTAGTAAATCACATGTAAGCATCTGGTCCCTGATAGCACTTAATTTATCCTCAAGAACAGGTTGAGATTGGTGGGGTAAATCCTTTCCACTCTTTTCTTAGGTCAGGATTTGCTTTGTTATTCATATTTCCCATGAGCTACTTCCAAGGATGCCTTGTGGTGGCTGATGAGCAACAGGGAAGAATACTCAATTATCGCTTTTTACATCCAGCTGAAAATGTTTCACCTCCTCACCCTGTCCCAGTGGCTCTTCAGTGCCACTGCCTCTGATTTCCTTAATTGAGTTATTTAAGTGCAGCTGCATAAATGCAGTTGTTACAGCTAAGGAATTTAATCAGCAAGCAATTACTCTCCAGGGGTTCCCCTGCCTCCCTCCTGGTATTGAGAATGCATTCCAACTGCACTGGAGCTAGTCTTTCTAGACTGCCTCAGTTGCAATGGTTTCCAGAGCCTAATTCAGCTGGCCTTGCCAAGATATGTCCTGCAGTAGGAGATAACTCTTACCATGCAGGGCTTGCTCCTCTGCTCTGACTCTGGACAGAGAGTCTGCCCAAGTAGCTGCAGTACCTCTTCTGTGCAGGTCCTGAAGCTGGTGGGAGAATTCCCATCCTTTTATTGATACTGTTAATTAAGGAGTTGCACGTGAGTGATTCAGACAGGTCTTTGCAGATCACGTCAGGTAACAAAGGATAAAACAGGTCTTTGGGGTGGAACATCTCAAGCCCAAACAAGCACAGAGAAGAACCCAATATACAGCAGGGAAGATCTCAGGCAATGTGAGACAGGTTTGGTGCACTGCCAAGGAGTTCACAAACTTCTTGTCATGTGAAGGGTTATCCTTCTGTGCCCTGTACTTTGAAAGGTTCTTTTCAAAGCACCTTCTAACATGTATTAAACTGTGAGATTGAAGAACCAACAGAGACAGGCAGCAAATTAGTGTTGATCCCTGCAGTTGATACCAGTTTGGCTCAGCTGCTTTGTGGTCCTCCTTAAAGCCCAGATCAGCAGTAGTGATAAATAGTGCAAAAAGGGCAAACTCCTCTGTCTGATGCTCTGAGATGTGTGGCACTTACATTTCTTACATTTGGCCACACAACTCTTTAAAAAAAAAAAAGTTGCTTTTTGAGTATTTGGAGTAAAGAGAATGTTTTAGTCTCAAACTTATGATGCCACAGCTATCTAGGAAACTCTATTTTATTTTGTATAGCAAGATGGTGTTGTCTTGTTGCTGGTTTTGTCAGTGAAAGCATTTTCTGTTTGCAGAGGCAGACAATGAGGTTTGGAGCCAAGTCTGGTGGCTCAACTCGGTTGAGCAAATTCCAGGAGTGCATTTTGGTAAGTGAGGTGGCTCATCAGAGCCAGGAGTAGTTCAGCCCTGAGTTATTGGGTTAGGAAAAAGGCTCTACAACTTCTAAGTCATTCGTGTGATTCTCCTGTGGTGATAGATTCTCCTGTGGTGATAGAGACTTCTCCTGTTACCCAGGGAAGGATGGCTGAGTCAAAATGGGGGAAATGCTCATGGCTCTGCTTGGCAAGAAATTGTGTGTTAAGTGGACAAGACAAGGTGCTGACTAGCAGCCTGAGTTATTGATCCTACAGACCCACACAGAGGCGCTGCTCACAGAAGAGCCCTGCTGCCTTCTCCAGTGTCCATACTTCTGTGAGAGGGGAGCAGGTCACCAGTTTAAAAACACAGTTTTAATCACCCCCAAACATGAGTTCTTCATATTGTCACTACACTGGTGGGACAGCAGTTCTGCCCAGGGTACATGTCAAGTTCCAGCAGTGGTGACAGCATCTCCCAACTCAGATCGGTGTACGCTTGAATATCCTCAGTGACCTGAAGCTGTGTGTCAGAGCAGCTCGTTGCTTCTTTTTAAATGGTGTCCTGATACACGAGTCCATTTCTTGTACCTCTGACTCTCCAGAGGAGCAAGGGGGTGATGAGCTTTGGACCACTGAGTTGCTTTAGCAATCCAAATAAAAACAAAGGTTGGGACCTCATTCGTATGAAGCGGATCCAGCTCTTGTTACCATGACACCATGACAATCAACTTGTTTACTGCTTCAAGGTACAGTCTAAACATTCTTGGCATGTCATTTGCATAGCAATATCCAGAATGCTTTGTGTCACTCTACTGTATTAGGGCTCTGCAAATGCACTGAAAGGTTTCTTTACATGTATGCTTAACTACAGAGAAAGAAAGGAAGAGAAAGGAGAAGACAGCTTCTCTTTTGGTAGCATGTTTCATACAAAGTGTAATCTAAACTGTGTGCAAAATTAAACATAAGAGCTAGATACATGACCCCCATATGTTCTCGGGAAACAGGGAGGGGGGTAATTATCCAACAGAGAGGGTGGAAAACAACTGAGAAAATATAGGATTCATTTTGGCAGAGTATTTAGGCATGTGCTTAACTTTAAACAGGTGATTGAAATGCAGGAAAGAAAAATAAAGACACAGAGAAGTGAGACAAGTTTGATTAGTAAAAGAAGAGAGAACAATGACAGGGAGTCAGGTTGGCTGTGTGAGCTGGCAGCGCTGCAGAAGAGCCAGGACACATGTAGAGTGAAGGCAGAGGTGGCTGGGAATAGCTGGAGGGTTGGAAGGGTGCATGGAGAGCTGTGACAGGACACTGTGTATAGGAAAGCCTGTGTGGTGGTGAATGAAGCACCCAGGTATTAGCTGGCATAAACTGATGTGATGGTTCCCCTGCACTGAATGAAGCTCTGCTTGCTCACCACTGCTGACAACCTGAGAGTTGGCTTCAACAGTTGTGCAAGCAGGGCTGGGAGTGAAACAGAGCCCCAGAAGGTCTCTGAAAGGATGGGGTCTGGGAAGAAAACAGAAACTGGGGGAAGAATTGTGATTGAAGGTAGTCAGTGGCAAAAGGCATGAAAAGTTGGAGCTGGAGTCAGCCAGGGAGATGGGGGTCTCACCAGTCAGTGCAGGCAGGAGTATGAAGGGGTAGTGGTGGGGAGGCTGAAGGTGGTGATACAGGAGCAGAGGTGATACAGGAGCAGAACAGGCTTTTGATGTGCTGCAGCAGCTGATATCTGGGTTGTGAGAGATTAAGTGGGCTCTGCAAGGGGCCAGGGTACGATTCAGACAGGTCACAGGCACCATCAGGACTATTTCACTGCAGTTACAGTCATCTAGTTAGAAGGCGCAGGGTCCAGCAGGTTTCACAATGGCAACTCTCCAACTGTCTTGCCTTCCCTCTGTGCCCATAGCACATCTAGGCATGGGACTGCTCATGCTCAAAAGAGCATCTTGATGACCAGGAACTAAGGACAGGAGTTTCCCACATCATCAAATTTCATTTACCTATCCCCTAGTATGGTGTCCTCCCAGCTCAGACACTAAAGAAAACTCAGATTTGACATGGTGGCATCAAAGATAAAGACCTTTTATAGATTCAGTGAATCTCTCAGACTCTGGTCAACTCAGAGATCCAAGTTGGTTTTCTCAAGAGGAAAGAGTTAATGGAGAGGCATGTTAACATTTCTGTGTACAATAAACACAGCAGAACACCAGTAAAGAGACAACTCTGGTCTGAAAGAGTCCTGTCTAGTGTGAAGGTAGGAGCACAGACTGAATAAGAAGGCTCCCAGATGTGTATTTGTGTCACTCCTCAGGTAACATCCTCTACCTGATTCAGTCCATGTATCTCCTTTGCACCCCCTGGCTTGTGGAGATCTTTTCTCCCCACAGTTACTGGTTCCTGTGAACTTCCTCTGGGTTTATAACATAAGAAGTGCGAAATGACTATGACTGTAAAGAAAACCTAGTCAACATAAGTACATAAATTTCACAATTTTATATTTAATGTTTTACATACTATGTTTAAATCTTATGCTCTGCCTTGCACACTACAAGCTACCCAAATACCTGCAAATGTTGCAGGTTTGTATGGATCATCTATTCTTTGGTATATTTACCTGAGATTTGACTGGAAAGAGTTTCTTAAAAAAAAAATAGTGATCCAAGACACTGCAGACTTTTGTAGTCTACCCAGGCCAGGATCAGTCAAATAGGGCAGATAGTCCTCCACACAGGATATTTAAATATTTTTAAACAAAACTAAATCCAGATATATTTGCAGTCACAGCTACCTTGTATTGTCTCCAACAATCGGGCTCAGGCTGTATCTGTCTGCTCTGCTTGTGCTTTCAGGTGTAAACTGTCTTGTCAAGAACCATTTCATGTGCCTGGATGTGTGCCTAGTGCTATTTTAGATGTACCAGGGTACCTGACATTCTCATCAGACTGGCAGAAAGGACTCACCCCCAGCAGACCCTTCTAGAGCAATGACTGAAGCCAAGGTACTCCCACCCATGATCTAGTGCACAACTGTGTTCAAGCCCATCCAGCTGCAAAGTGCATGAAATAATGTATTCATGGTCTGTGACTGATGCTAATGGTTTTCATAGTTGGAAACCTGAGGCTGAGGAAAATAATAGACACAGATCTGACAGGAGTTACTGTCTCCAAGCACATTTTGGGTCCATAATGAGATTCTACTGATGTGGTTTTTCCTATTTAGCTTATATAGTCTGGTAGAAAATATACAGTGAAAATATATTCTTTTCCATGTGTTCTTTGCTGGGAACAAGCCTAACAGACAATATCAAGAAGGAAAGGGGAAATTAGAGAAGGTTGCAACAGAATGAGAAAGGGGATGTGACAAACTTAAGAATGAAGACTTTTTCCTGTTTATGATCATTGCTACTTTTTTTTTTAATTAGCTAGTTATTTTGGTTTTATTTATATATGCTGGGTATATATGGGTTATATAATATAGAGTATATAGGGTAGTTGCAGAGTAATCAGCTGTCCAGCACCAGGCAGCCACTCCTGTAGAGCTACAGCTGTATTAAGCATCAGGCCCAGCCATTTGCTGTCATCATCAGTGTCAGTATCCTAGGAGATGTCCTGATCTTGCATAATTGCATCCTGATAAATGAGTACTTTGTGTTCATAGCAAAAACACTTTCAAAATTAATGTAATTGAGAGATAGCTACTGTCGATGTACCTGCCTTCAAATCATTAAGAATATCATACAAAAGTATTTTATTTAGAATCTTTTGTTAACACCCACCTGTATTTTAAAGTAATCACATCCACAGACCAAATTATATTGTCATTAGAGAATCAAATTTCATAGCCCCTCTCTGGAACATAAGGATTAAAAATTAATCCTTGTTATCCCAGTAAATTAATAGGTAGGATTCACTCTAAGCAAACATGAGTGAAAAAAACCCCACCCAGTTACCCACAATATAATGCTATTCCAAAGCAGAATGTCCATTTACTCCAAACACTATTCCCAAGCCATGGGGCCAGCTCAGAGCTGGCACTGTGTAAATACATTAACTGCAGATAAACCAAATAATGGAATTCCTGGGTTAATGATACTAGTTTTGTGGTTAAAAGAAACAATATTTAAAATACTAGTGCATATTTTCAACTGTAAACCTATTTGATGCAGCCTTTATGTGGGAAGAAATGAGGTCTAGCAATAAAAATAACAATCTCATTACTGAGAAATACAAATAATGCAAATAAATATTAAATAGTTGTAAGTACACAGAAAATTATTGTTGAAAAGATTCTAATTCCAAACCTTTGAGTTTTTTCCAGGTATCCATGTCATATTTGCGTTTTGTGCCTGTGAAGAGAGAGTGGCTGCGTATGTGACGGGATGGGGTGTGGGACACCAATGTTCAGCAATATCAACGGGTGGAAAAGAGAGCCCAGCATCATCCTTTGTCCTCCTGCCCCTGCCAGGACAGCCACCTTGGCTCTGGGACACAGTCTTTAAAGCCTTGATAGCATCCAAAGAGTCTCCTCTCAGCATGCTAGGGCAGAAGTAATTGAATTTTAAGCTAGAAATACAATCAAAAAGTATATGCTGGAAAATATTCAAATTCACTTTGTGCTTTTATAAATCTGCTTCCTGTTGGAATCAGGTGAGACTGGGCATTTTAGATGCTAAAATGCTTAAGTAACTTTCAGAAACCTGCTGCCAAAATGGCTAGGGATAGAAAGTTGAAAATTGGCATGTTATGACATTCGCTTTAGCAGAGGTGCCCACGCTCTTCCCACAGCAAAATGACTTTAATTTTCCCAACCTCAGAGTCCTTGAAAATGACACTCTGAGCATTTGCTGTAATGATTTCTCACTAAATTAGAAAAATGCCCAACTAAGGAGGGATTATCTCTGCATGTGGATGTGGCATAATGACTGTCAAGTGCACTGAGAGCCCCACTGGGCTTTGCAAGGTACACAGGGTCTGCAGCAGAGGCCAGTGTGCATCAGAGAATATTAATACTGTCTTGTTGGGGCCATCCATTGTGATACTCCACTGCTGTTCAGACAAAATTATACCATACGAGGGAATTCTCTTTCCTACTTTACATATATGAGATACATTTTAGAGCTGAGGATTAGTTCCAAATTGTCTGGCTGACAAACTCAGTCCATAAAGGATGCAGTCACATGTGTGTCCACACTCTCTGTAATGTGTGCGCTGACTGGGACAGCATCACCGCAAAATTCTTCCTTGCAGACTATAACCGCTGTGCCTGCAGTGAGGATGGGACAGTGAACTTGGTTCTGCACACCCATGAAGTTTTCCAGCTGCTCCCTAGTATCCCAGCAGCTCTAGTTCCCAAAATGTGTTTGCCCACAAGGTGCTGTTTGTCTGCCAGGCATGCTGCTGCCCAGGTTTCACAGAGAGTGAGGAGCAAGCTGAGTGGGCAGCACTGCTACATCATCAACCCTATCACAGTGCTGAGAATCTGTCCTGTCTGCCTCTGCTCAGCCTCAACACAGGAGTGTGAGGAGGCACATTTTTGTATACCACAGCTCGTGCCATGGAGGACCAGAGACATGGTGGGAATATGCTGGCAGACGACAGTGTTGAGAGCATCAGCACAACTACCACAATGCCACTCCAGCCACTCCAGCAACACTCAGTGCTGGTGTTCCTTGCCTCTCACTGCCAGCCAACTGGCTCAATCCCATGCTGCTGAACAGGCATGAGGAGCACACACACACACGCAAGCCTAAGGATGCCTGCTGACTTTAGTGCCTGTGCTCGGTACGAGGATGCCAGACCCTTGCAAAATCTACTTTAGGCTGTTTCTGCCTCTGTTTTGCAATGACTTTTCAAAACAAGCCTGGTAAATGTGAGCAGGATGTGTGGTAAGTGCTGGAAAGTCTACCGGGCCCTGCTGTGCCAATTAGGGTCCTCTGAGGGGTCTTTCCTATTGAAACTGGTCCACTGGCTAAGGAAGGGTACACATGGAATATTACAGGCCCAAGCACCAGGCAAGACCGACTACCTCTTATATCAAGGCCAGATTTTGGTCTCAAACCTGTGAAATTTATCCCCAACAGCTAAGGGAAAAGGAGCCAGGAATATGCTGCCCATGGGGTGTCCTAACCATGAGCTTGCCCTGCCATTCCATCTCAGCTGGGTAATGTGGGAGGGCAACAGAGGAGGAAGCAGAGGTGGAGAGGTGAGAGGTCTAAGGGTCCCAGGAGTCAGTGGATGAAGGAAGGCCACCAAGGAGCCTGAACATTTTGTCCATGTGCCCCAATCTTGATAATGCGGCTGCCTAGTGGCACCAAGTCCTTGCAATCTCCAGACAGCAGAACACAAATCAGGGCAGTCACAGCAGGGTGAGAGTACTGCCTGGTGCCTGTCCTACACTGTCATGTCTAATGGTTCCTCCCCCACCTCATATCATCCTGAGTGTCCAGAGAGGTCCGCTGTGTGTCGTGGGCTGCGGGGTCAAGCTCTCCACTCATCCATGGCATGAAGCTGTAGGAGCTGGTAGATATTCTGGACCCACAGAAGACCTAGGGGACCCGGGAAGGCTGGAGGGTGACACATTTGTTTCATGAACAGGACTTGATGTTGCCCCAGCAGCGGCAATTTTACTGGCTCTGCCTCTGCCCTTGGTGCCCAGGGATCTCAAACCCACAGCTTCCCACATCAACTTCAGCCTGTGTGCGGAGCTGCGCTGAACTTCTCCGTGGGGATTTCCCGTGAGGGATAACATCTCCCTTCCTGGCTCTTCCCGGTGCGTGTTTCGAACATGCTCTGGGATAAAAATCAGGTCCCTTCCCGGTACGGACAGGGACCGACGCTAGCCCAGGGGCACAAACACATTCCCCAGATTGCAGGTCATGAAACCCTTCGTGCCAGGAGGTGCAGCTCTGTGGCCTCGAGGGGAGAGTTGAGGCATCGGCTGCCGGTGCAGGGATGGCCGCTGCACCCCCCGGAGATCGTCCTTGTGAGCCCGAACGGAGCGGGAGTCCCGGCACAAAGGGCCTTCCCTGGCACGAACGGAGCGGCGGCGGGAGCGCCGGGCTCTGGGGATCCCGCAACGGGGAGGTTGATGCCAGTCCGGCCCCATGCCACCGCGTGTGGCACCCCCGGGGCTACAGGACCTCTCGGCTGCTTCCAACGGGGCTCCCCGCCAGCCACCGGGACGAGTCACCGCGCGTAAAAACCGGCCAAGCGCTGTCGGGGGGCTGCGGCGCCGGAGTGAGGCTGCAGGATGGAGGGAGTCTCAGCAGGGCCGGCCCCAGCCTCAGCCCCGGAGGGCTAGCGGGAGGCTGGGCCAGTCCTTCCTGGCTGGCGGCGGGAGTCTGGAGAGTGGAGCCGAGTCCCGCCGTCAGCCGGGTGCATTCGCCTACAGCCGGACGCAGACTTGCGGCTGGGATGGGAATGAAAGGTGCTCAGCCCGGTTCACCCCAGCCCGATCTTTGGCTTCGCGGGGAGCACCGAGAGAGCCCGCGGGGCAGGAGGCAGGGGTCCCCCGCACCCCATACCTTCAGCTCGACACGGAGAATGGAAGATTCCCCGTCATCTGCGCTCGCCGGGGCGGGCAGGTCCCGGTGCCGAGCTGCGGCGGACAGCGCTGCAGAGCGACGGTGCTCCCGGCGCACGCCCGCCGGCACCGAGTGGCTGCTTTCTACGCGAAGGGAAGGAAATAAACCACCAACGAGCTTTTATTGTTATCATATTCATTATTTATCATTGCCATCATCGTTTCTCTGCACATAAATAAATAAATAAATATCTCCCGCGGGGAGGGAGTGGGACGGAACGGTACAACCACAGCTGTGCACCCGGCAAAACAAAACCAAGTACAATTTTGGAAAGGAAAAAGAACAGGAAAAAAAAAGGAAAATATAATAACCCAAACAGCCTTCAACCCTCCCCGTCCGTCAGCCCGTTTTTGCGCACCGCCGGGTTACGGGAGGGAGCCCGGGAGAGCATCCCTCCAGGCGGGCGCACCGCCCGTCGCCGCGCAGCATCCGCGCCTGTCTCGGTGCGCGGGGAGGTCTGCGAGGAGCTTCCCGGGCTCGGGGCTGCGTCTGCGGGGAGACAAGTGAGAGAGCACTATGGGGAGAAGCCTGGGGCCCTAGGGAGGAGTTTGTTTATTTACAACAGGGTGCCGGGACACCCGTCTCCATGGGACGGGGGGTCTAGAAAGGCGAGAAAGTCCTTCGTAAATTACACAAATTATACAAAAAGGTATAAAATCCTTCGGCTGCATGTCAGCACCGGGGCAGTCAGGACTCCCTCCCCTGCTTTCGCCACAGTTTCTGCGGAGCCGGGGTGGGCATGCAGCTGGCTAGGGGGTGACTGCGAGACCTCTGTCGTCCTTCCCTGAGGAGGACGGAGACATGCGCAAGTCCTCGTCGTCCTCCGAGCACTTGGTGGTGGAAAGGGACGAGCATTTGCAGCTGTGGCCGCCCCCCCCGCCCCGGTGGGAGCTACTTTTGCCTTCTTTCTTGTGCTTGACCCGTCGGTTCTGGAACCAGATCTTCACCTGCTTCTCGGAGAGGTTCAGGTAGGTGGCGATCTCGATTCGCCGCAGCCGGGAGAGGTACATGTTGGAGGCGAACTCCCTCTCCAACTCCAGGAGCTGCGTGCTGGTGAAGGCTGTGCGCATCCTCTTGCTGCTGGGCAGCTGGCTGGACGTGCTGTCTGGGAATGGAGAGGAGCGCACGGTCAGGACCTGCCGGACCCTCCGCCGCCCGCCCGCAACGCCGGGCGCTCGCCAGTCCCCGCTGAGCCCTCCTTGCCGCCCACTTTGCGGGGCCGCAGCCCTTCGTCCTCCCTGGGGTGTCTGAGACGCAGCAAGCGGCTGCCACCCAGGAGTCCGAGCTCACAAGTGTACCGCGGCCGCCTCTCCCCATACGCATAGCTTGGATCGGAGGCTCGGCGGGCAGCAGTGGGGCTTCCCCTGCACATCGTCCGGGGCACCGACAGGGAGAGGTGCCGGGACTCCCCGTCCACCCTCCGTGCGCTGGGCCATCACCCCCTCCCTAGGTGCCTTCCGTAGGGTCCCCCGGGATCCCCATCGCCTCCCCGCAGCGCCCACCGCTGTCATGCAAGCATGCAGCCCCCGCTTCCCACCCCTGCTCGCCTTACCCACGGAGATGCAGTGGAACTGCCGGGGGTCGGGCAGCGGGTAGGCGCCCTGGTAGAGCGCCGGTGCGTGCCCGACGCTGACAGCCGAGACGGAGTGCTGCTGGCGGGCCAGGGGCGAGTGGCAGTACTGGGAGCCGAAGGGAGGGAAGGAGGCCTTGATGAGGGGGATAGCGGGCGGCGGCGGGTGCAGCTGGGAGGCGGTGACACAGAGCGGGCAGACGCAGAGCAGCCCGGCCTTGCGAGCGTGGCAGGCGCCGGCAGGCAGCCCGGGCAGCGGGTGCGAGGGGTGCACGGCGTAGGGAAAGAGCGGCGGCGGAGGGCTGCCCTCCCCCTTCTTCTCGCCCGCTTCCCGCAGCACCAGCGAGTCCACCAGGAAGGAGCGCGGCATTGCCCCGCGCAGCCCCCGCGCAGCGCCCGGCGCAGCGCCCGCGCAGCGCCGCTGGCCAGCCCGAGTGGTGCTGAACGGCGCCCGCCGCCCGCTTTAAATAGCGCCCGCGCCATGTGATGGCGGCGCCGGGCGCTCAATGGGCTTTCTGTGGCTCTTCTCTTGGCATTCACGCCGCACGCTCCCTCATTATTTCCCTTGTTAACTAAATGAACTGCATAATGTACTCTATTCTTGTCGACCCCACCCACGCCGTAGCAGGCGGCCTCTCCCCTCCTCTCCCTTTGGCGGGGTTATTTTCTCATTCTCTCGCGATTTAATATTCTTTTCTTTCTCTTTATCGCTCTCCTTCGCTTTCAGCCCAGCTTTCAGCCCGCTCCCACTTGTTTATTTTGCCGGCTGCAGCCGCGGTCTCCGCCGGCGCCAGCTTCCCCTGCCAGCCCCTCGGTGCCTTTCCCACCTGTGGCACCAGGTCGTCCCCCCGGTGCCGGCGGCCTCTCTCTCTCCCCTCTCCTCCGGGATGCCTCGTCCCCACTACCTCGCCCGCAGCCTTCTCCCAGCCCCGCGTCTTTGTTCCCGGTCTGGGTCCGGGACCTGCCACTTGTCCCTCGCCGTCGGGCGAAACCCCGGCCACAGAGATGTGCCAGCCGGTGTTCCAGCGGCAAGGACATCCGCCCGGCCTCTGCGTAGGCGTGGGCGCCCGGGCACAGCTAACGGGCACGGAGAGCCACAAGCATCGCGGCTGCACTGCTGCGGGTACCGAAAACCCGACAGGCAGATAGCGCTCCGTGCCGGCGGCACCCGCGGAGGGAGAAGAGGCGCTCGGCACATTCCGCATGTCCTTACACCTGGTCCCTGTGCCCAGTCCCCGCGGAAACACCTGCCATCGCACCATGGCACCCTGGCACCCCACGCGCGGCGGCTCCAGCCCCGGCCGCCACCAAGCCGCACTAGCCCGACCCCGCATCGCCGCGCCCAAGCGCACCGCGAGATCCCCGGGGCTGTGGGGACAGGGAGGCGGCATATTTTCCCCGAACGAGGAGATCTAACTTAAACACTGCGGCGGTGTCTGGATGTGGTAGCACAGGGCTCTGCTAGGTTCACAGCGGTCCCCAAAGCCAGGGCGCGCTCGTCGGAGCTAACGCGCACCGGCGCTGCTCCCCGCGTCGCTCTCCCTGGAGCTCGTTGATTTAGCAGGTGAATAAGGAATGCTAACAAATAAGAAAAAAAAAATTAATCGGGATATATATTCTGCCCCGTTTTTCCCGTTTAATATAGGGGGAATAAAAAGACAAACGCACCCGCCGACCCCTGTCAAAACGAGGGGAGATTGCTCCCTACAGTAACCTTGCACCTCGAAGCCAAACGGACTTTTTAAAAGGGGGGTTGGAAGGGGGAAAGGAAGTAAAAGCCTTGAAAGCGGTGTACTCCGTGTCTCCTGGCTGTGTAGATGTTGTTTTGCCTGTGGTCACATTTCTCACTATAATCCACGGGAGTTTTGCAGAGATATTGTTGATGCTTGAGCCTAAAAATGTACTCGTGCACAAATGAACAGCGAAAATTACACGGCGAACAGAAACGAATGTTAATAAAAACTGAGTTCCGCAATGGTATAGGAAGAACTCCCAGGTTTCCTTTTCCTGAAAGCTTTTGTGGGGTTTGTATATTATTATTATTATTATTATTACTACTATTATTATTATTATTTTAAAGGAAAAGGTATTTTAAAACATTTTCCGCCAGAGCTGACTCCCAGGAAGGGGCACCTCTCCCCGCTGAGAAGTGGCTCGCCACCGTGGGGTGGTGGATTTAGCCTTATTTCGAGGGATTCCCGCTGCCCAAGGGCTGAACCCCGGGGCTCCGAGCCGCAGGGAGGCAAAGGGTTAACAGCTTCTGAATGCACACCAAGCCCAAAGCTACTGGGAAAGAATATCCAAAAAAATAACCAGTTTTTTTTTCCAGCCGCTGGACCTTATTGAATGTCATTGAAGAAAGTTTTGAATGCCAGATAAAGAGAGGCGAATTAAAGTGTGTGACAGCAGAGGATAAGCAAACACAAAGAGAACTCTGTCACACTTTGGGCAAAATCCGTGGGCTTTTTACCAAGCCTCTTCGCTATGATTGAATTAAGTAATAGGAAAACATTTTCTTTCAGTTTAGAGCCATTAGACAAAAACTTCAAAGCGAATAACACTTTTTAATGTGCAGCTCAACAATGGAATCTGTTTTGTGCTGAAATGTTTAAATGGTTTGTTGTGCAACTGTGGGCTGAAATAACCTAGACTGCAGCAAAATAGCATCCTTCAGGCCGTTTTATGAGCTCTTGAAACTAGCACAGACCTTTAATCCCAGAGCTTTAAACTAGCTCCCCTCCCCATCTTTTTGTGTCCCCCTTTCTTTTTTTTTTTTTCCTTTGTTTTTGGTTTGGTTTTGGGGTTGTTTTTTTTTGTAGAGGAAATTCTCCTCGTGCATTTGCTATCTGGAAAATATCGCCCCTAAACGAAAATGGTTCCTAGAGAGGGGGAAAGAGATCCGCCGGCGGGGTACGCGCTGCAGGAGGCTCGGGGGGCACGGGGGGAGCTCCTCCCGGGGCTGCAGGGCTCCCGGGGCAGGCCGGCGGCCCCGCGGGGATCCTGCCGGGAAAGGGTCCCCGGTGGCACCGGGAAGTGCCGCTGCTTGGGCTCCGGCCGGAGAGAATGGCCGGGTGGTAACTGCTCCCCCTGTCCTCGCTGTTGCATCGCCCGGAGAAGGGGATGGGGAGAGGGAAGCATTCGGGTGGGCATCATCTGGGGGACGCGTAGCGAGGGAAGTGCCAGGGACCATTGCGGGAGATGGAGGAGAAAGAGGGCGACAGCGCGAGCACTGCCTCAGCCCTGCCTTCCCCCCTGGGGCTGGGTGACCAGCGACACCGCTGCTGCGAGGGGAGAAGGTGTCACACTGCCGCTGCCTGGGGGCGGCTGTGCCGGCATCGGCTGAAAAGAGCTCCCTCGGCATTTCGAGGGACCAGCCATCATCGTCTTTTGTGGTGAAGCCCTCATTCTCCGGCATGGTTGCCGTTCCTGTCTGAGGGTGGGAGGTGACACTCACCATCCATCCCTAAGGAAAGCATGGAGAGGTGCATTAATTTGGGAGATGGGGGAGGTGGGCATGAAATCCTGCCGGGATGGGAAGGAATCACTATTTCCAAGGAGACCATGTCCTTGGTAGCTGAACAGGGCTGGCAATTTGTGAGTGACTGTAATATTCTCCAGCCTGGTCCAAGTAATTATGTTCTAAAGGCAAATACCAAAATGTATATCAAAGCCTATTCTGCCTATTCAAAGCCACAAGCCACTCGCCATGTGATGGATTGTCCAAAGAATGTGCTTACATTGTCAGATACCTGGGAATCCCTTCAATTAACTTGACCACTGAATGATTCTGAGTTTGAGGAACCAGAAACAGTTTTTTAAAGTCACTGCCTAATCAGCAAGATTGATTTTTGTGGCTGCTGTACTTTCTTCATTGATCTCTTGCTCCATTGTACAGGACTGACTGAATGAACAGATATCCAAACAGATATCCAATGTTATTTCTGGCTCCTTACCCAAACTGTGCTCTGTTCAGAATGAATGTTTCCTCATGGGCTTGCCTTGTACACCGACACAACAGGGCCAGTGTGACCATCTCTTTTGGCAGCGTTTATTTCCACAGCATCTCAGAAGAGAGGTGGAGCATCTCTGTTTTGCTGGTGGATCATCGAGGTGAAATAATGAGGGCTGGTAACGATTTGGGAGCAGCAGATGATGCTTGTGGAGTGTTTGTGTCCCTCTATGTCCACATGAAGATCAGTGTTGGAAAACTGCAGTGTAACTTTGTATGGTTTGTGCACTGACTTTGGTCAAATGCTGATTTGACCTCAAAGCCAGATTTCAGGGAAGGGAAGCAGTCACTGAGAAGAAAACAAGGACTGAGTATCTGCAGAAAAAACAACCCCAAACTTTGTATCATGAGCTCTGTAATTGACTCTGCGCTGCCTGTGAATACCATCAGAAACATGAATAAAAGCCAATGTGAAAACATCACATCAGACCAGAAGCCCATCTATGACCATAACATCTCTGCAGCAATGGCTGTAATGGAAATCTGTGGGAAAATGAGAAGTGTAAAGTGACTCTTCCATGGTTTACTTCTGGCCTCCGGTGATCCACAATGCAAGGGATTCCAGAAACAGAAGCTATGTTTGTGTTTAATTTCAGTTTTTCCAAAATAAAGGCTAAACTACAGGGGGTTTTGTTGTGAGTTTTCATATATCTCTTGTCTGTTCAATCAACTCCTCCCAAATTTAGATTTATATAAATTTTGTAGCCTATCAGCAACGGTTTTAAAGGGAACTTAAAAAAAAGGAGGGACTATTTACAAGGGCAAATAGTAATAGCACAAAAGGGAATGAGTTTAAACCGGAAGTGGAGAGATTTAGATTATTTGTTAGGAAGAAATTCAGAGGGTAGTGAAACACTGGAACAGGTTGCCCAGAGAAGCTGTGGATGCCCCATCCCTGGAAATGTTCAAGGCCAGGTTGGGTGGGGGCCTGAGAACCTGCTCTAGTGAGTGGCATCCCTGCCCATGGTAAGGGGGGTGGAATTAGATGATCTTTAAGGTCCCTTTGACCCTAAATCATTCATTCTATGTTTCTATGGTCCAGCCCTGCCACATTTCCACATGGTTCATCCAGTTTCATCTGATTTCCATTGCAAGCTATCAAGGCAATAGCTTATCTTGCCAGTAAAACCTGTGCCACAGGAGGACCAAATCCAAGCCGCTTGTTTCTGTGACCTTTATCTTTTTTCCTTCAATCATTTTCCACAGCAGATATCGATGGTAGAGATTTGCTATTTAGATCTTCTTCAGTCCCACTGGTTCCTAACAGGGTTGGTGTATAAGAGAATCCTGAACTCACCTTCTAAGAAGACAATTTGTTGCTCTGTTTCTCCTCCTTGATTTGACCTTTCACTGAGGAGGAGGAGGTTTCAGAGAAGTAGCTGGACATAAATGGTGGGAAAGTAACAAGAAAAGTAGGAATATGTGAAAACAAACAATTTAAAATAACCTTTTGCTTTTATGCTGAGACCACATTTCAAATTGCTGGTGACCTGTGGGACAAAAGTACACAAACCATAGAGAGTTGCTTGAGAGTAATGAAGACAAGGAATTGCAAAAGAGGAGCTGGATATTAGTTCTGCAGTAGTTATTAAAATACAAAATTGTTGGAAATACCATCCTTCAATCTTGAAATCCACCCTATTTCCCAGCCTCTTTTTATCACCGTCTTCTCCATTCTCCAAACTTCTCACCTATATGTATTTCAAGTCCTCTACAAACTGAAAATATTTGAGGTTGTCAGCCTGCTCTTTGAGAACATCCAAGGGAAAACTCTGTCATCTCATACGGTAAGAAACTATGTCATTTCTGTTATTTATATGAAACATTTGAAGAGTTTCCTGTAGCTGATGTACTTTTTTGGGGGGTTTTAATCACATTAATGTGGCAAGTATCCAGAAACCATATTGATCTGCAGCGTGGGTACCTGAGGTTCTGGGTGGACTGATTTCGGTGCTGGCTTCTTGTCCCCTTCCTGGCAGATTTGGAGGGTCTTGCAGTGGTTGTAGTTATTGCTGAATGAGACATCTGGTTAGTGCATTTTGTGATGAAAGAGAGAGAAACACAGGTTTATTAGATTCACTGATAAAGATCTTTCTCTGACTTCTAAGGGAAGTTCTACAGGAAGCTGACAGAGAAGAGCAGTTTTTCCCTGTCATTTAAAAACGAGTACCAGAGAGCTGAAGATGTTGGAGCCAATAAAGCCACTGAAGAACAAGTTCCCAGGTGGAATTCCCCAGCACATAGAAGGCATTTCCTAGATGCTTTTGCAGCGCTGCTACACAGCCACATGCAGAAACACATCACAAGTGTTGCCAAAGGAGGAGTATGGCAAATGGGGCAGGGTGTTCTGCTCTCGATCAAGGGCTGGTAGGTTGCACAAGGGTTGTGAGTGGAGAGGGAGGTTTGCTTACC